>NC_141290.1:19057500-19072500 GCF_037954325.1 Fistularia commersonii
AACCGCAGAACAAACGAGGTGTCTGCAAGGAGTACTTTAAAGAACCATCACCACACAGGAAATCTAACCTAGCAGAGCCGATATCGCCATTAAAAAATAGGTTTACGTTTAATTCCCGAATGATATTTGAGTAATTCATTACTATGTAAGGATAATTTTTGGAATACTAACATTTATGTCTGAAATTTTTTGGGCTGATGCTGAAGGTAGTTTCTTTCAAATTGCAGTGTCATTTGATACACAATTTTAATCAGTCAGGCTGCATAAGAATATTTTGTTTCATGTTCTGATACTATTGGGGTTTATTTTGAATTAATTTCTATCCATTTAAATTATTTTGGGCTCATTTTAGATTATTGGAAATTTTATATCGATTTGTTTTTCAAAAATGCAAAATAATACAGTCTCAATGGATTTCTGATGTTTGTGATATTTCGCTGTACTTTTTAAATTCTCTCTAAAATAGTAATAATAATACTGAAGAACCATTAATGAGAGTAATCAAATGCTTATTGATCTCTATCATTTGGGTCATTTTTGTCTCAGAACCTGGTCACTCAAGGACCAGAAAAACATGGAGCATGTCCTCAGAGATTGGATCTAAAGAGTATTTGAAACCTGTAACAGCATTAGAAGAGGTAAATCGTCATGACTGGTGTTTTGGGGTGAAAATAAAAAAATTGATTTTTGTCAGCAAACCATTATCAGCAGCCCGCTTAGAAAAAAAACAGCCGGGCGAAGAACAGTCAAAAATTCCCTGTATTTTGTCACATCATAATGTTACTTATTAGTCTGCATTTTCCCTCTTGAAAGCATAATTTCATGCTCAATGATAAATAATCCGGTCATAAATCTTTTGCTACTTTTCACTCTCTTTTTTCCAATTTAGTTTTCAAAATTCAAATATGTTAATTTAATTACTTTTTGATGTAATCTACAAAGCAATGAAAACATAGTTAATTTATTAAAGATTTTCTATTGCTATAATCAGTTGTTTCAGTAAATTGCACGTGATAAATAAAATGAAAATATATCTGGTTTTAGAACACCTTTTGAACTTATACAATTGATTTCTTATTTTTGCTATTTTTACACCGATTTTAGATATGGCTGGAATTCAGTTCTGTAACCTTTTTTTTGTAACAATGGTCATTTAGACATTTTTTGTGTCATCATATGACACAGCAATACTGTGCAGAGAATGGAAGAGAATCACTTTATTGTTCATTACACAAGTGCAACGAAATTGAGGAAGCAGCTCTCAGATCCACTGCTATTTCAAAGCAAAAATAAAAAGGCAAAATACAACACTAGCAACAGCCATAAGTTAAAATAGAGGACAACAACAAAAGGAACATAAAAAACTTAGAACTTAATGTGCAGTAGAGTCCCTGCAAAATTGAAAATGTTTGCATTCTTCCGTCAAACAAATTTTAACCTTTAATGTAATCAATCAACAGCCTCATGAACAAACTTAATCATGGTTTCATCCATCAGTCACTTTTTTCTTTCAGTTATGACACTGCAATCACCACACAGCAATGTCTTCTCCATATCTGGAGTTACAAACTAGTTGCTTGACATGCTTGATGTTTATGAGAAATGTCTCTGGCACTGATTAAGATGCAGTAACTGTGTCTAGAATATGTCCAACGATCCCAGACTTTGTTTGTAGATTAAAATACTGTTGGTATTACTAAATTGTGGCAATAATTATGAAAATTCTCAAGGGATGTCTTTTCAATATTTAATTTAAGAAAATTCAGGTTTCAAAATAATGACTTTGTATGTGTGCGATTGATTTTTGGCTGGTACCTGCTCCTTTCTTGCTAATTTTCCACACAAGTATCCATCACGTTCAGGAATTCTAGACCATCACCAGAAAACTTGCTTGCATTTAAATGCAGGTGATATCTCTCTGAATTACATATTTTAGGTAGTGTATTGAACTAATTTTCGAATTACTATATGTTATACATTGGTCATTTTGAGATTTTCTTTTACACAGTAAAATACAAAGTTGTTGTTGCTTTTTTAAGTCCTCTTTCCTGCAACTTTGATCCGATCCAATAAAAATGTGTTCTTATAATGCTGCTGGTGGAATTAAACCTTGCCCAGTGATGGCTAGTGACTTCATTCTGATTCCCATTCAATCTCTCAGTGATTTTGGAATAATTTCATCATTTTTCAGGCAATTTCTTGACAATTTTCACACAGCTCTGCACATGATTATTATCATTTTTAGGTACATGTAAGAGGCTTTTTGAAGACATTTTGAGGAGATTTTCAGAAGATTTATTTGTGTTTTTAGAGGATACTGCCTACTTTCACAAACTTGTTCCATTTTCTGGTAACAAATATTTCCCCTTGAATTTCTTGCCAGTTTTAGGGGCACATTTTGCAAATTCTGGGGTAATTTCATCCAGAATTGTTTTAGGTCATCCCATGTTTTTGAGTGTCTATTTAATCCGGGACAAACTGTATGTACACTTCAAACTGGTGACTGCTTGCTCCACCTGGACAGGTGATGGAGGGCAAACACTCTCACTCCATCCCTCACTGTTACTACATCCTCATCCATCAAAGTAGCCATCAATCCTTCAAGCGGCTAACAGGCTAACACTACCTAGCTTATACCTCTGAGGGGGTATGGGCTAGAATGAATGCTAGCAGACGCAGGGGCTAACACGCAGCTAGCTCCTGTGTAGCGAGCCGCTGGAAGTTGAGAGAGCCACTCGCCGGGAGGAGGAAAAATAAGAAGTTACCGGCGGGCTAAACGGCGACTCGTGATGGAAAACAACACAGACACACACACACACCGACGGAGCAAAAAAGAGACACTGTGTCCTATTTCACGTTAGCGCCCGTAGCTAGCGCGCTAGCTCTCCCCCTCTGCTAGCCGTGTAATGTCACTGCATCGCTGTTGTAGATACATTATAACAGCCCTTCTCCCTTTTTACACGTGCGGACAGCCGCTTAAAAACTCCTTCTCGAGGACATCTTTTCACCGACAAACACTCCCCGGCGTACATCTCACCTGCTCCGGACACCGGCAAACACGCTTTCACCGGCGAGACATCCCCCCGGTTGGCCCGAAAAACACTGGCGCTTTTTATTTCCAAGGACACAAAATCGCCATGACAGTTTAGAAAAATGCATAAAAAATTAGCAGGCGAGGAGAGGGAGGGAGGGGAGAGCAAGGGAGCGAGAGAGATGGGGAGGTGAGGGAGGGAACAGGAGGAGGAGGAGGAGGAGGAGGAGTGGAACTATCAATTTAATCCACATAAAGCTCATTCAGTCTGGATGCCTGCACTGTTTCAACCTCGCCGCCTCACACGTTCCTTTCACCACGGCGTTCACTACTTTACAAGGGGCTTCTTACCTAAAATGGCCACCGCAGCAGCCAAAAACACAAACAGCTTTCTTTTTTTTTATTTGGAGGAAGTTTAGCAGCGATAATAGCACTGGTGTGTGTGTGTGTGCTGCTGTTGTTGCTGCTGCTGCTGCTGCAGCCACCCAAACCACCATCTGGATCGAGCAGCTCCGCGTTTCACGGCCTCTCATTGGTTGCCTGGCGCGCAGCTGGGGCCTCGCGCGTTTTTTCATTGGTCCCGCCGCTGTCAAGCAAGGTGGGTTTGTTTGAGAGCTGAGAGCGGCGGGCAGCCCCAGGTTACACCAATGTGTTGTGTCGTTGTTGTTGTTGTTGTTGTTTTTGTTGTTGTTGTTTTTGTTGTAGTCACTGCTTTTTATTCAAGGTGGAGCTTCATTTTACTTTGATGTTGATATTTGTTATTGCGCACTTGCAACAACATCCTCCTCCTTGTTCTTCTACTTGCAGCTTCTCGCCCGGTTGCCACTGACGGAAAGAAAAACAAGAGTGTTTCGTTCGTTACGATGCCTGTGTGTGTGCGTGTGTGTGTTAGAAGTAACCTTAAAAATGCATCAAACCATGGGTTTTACGAATAGTCTCTCCTGCCAGCTGTTCCCACCAATCAACCCCCCCCCCCTCTTTTTATCAGCCCTCCATCAATGGCAGGTTCGAAGGGCGGAAGGACAGAAATCCCACATTCCACTTCTGATGCGGATCAGATTACGTTTCCTAGAAGTGCAGTCTGTCTGCCGAACTTTGAAATCGCCATTACAGCCAGGGTTTGTCTCCCGTGGATGATTTTTGTTATTTCTTTTTTTTTCTTTTTCTTTTTTTTTCTTTTTCGGAGGGGATGGCTATTGGAGGTGACATTTTCGACTTTCCCCCGCACCTGTGGTGTGTTGCGCCAACAGTGAGGTTACCCTGGAGTTTAAATGAGGAAAAACAAAACATGTAAAGCAACACTCATGATGGAGATCAGTGCAGTTTTTTCCTTGAATAAATATCTGTCTTTGCTTTTCCACCACCTGTTTATGTGTTTTTACTTTTTCCTCCCAGGTTCTAGATTTGCAGAGAGCAAAACACTGCAGTCAAACACGTTTTTCATTTCATACATTTATGTCCAAACGTGTGTCCTTTTGCAAATCCCAAAGCCCAGTTTGCTGTCAGTTTGAGTCCCGTGTGAGAAAATTTCCTCAGAAGATGTAAGTGATGACTTCAGCAGTCAGTTTCCAGCTGCGTTATCACTTTGTTCAAGTGTCCTGTAATTTGACTGCAGCGGGATCTGTCACAATGTCAAACACCTAAAAATGGGGTCACTTCATCGTCTTTACAATAAAATATTTTGATGATTTTTTATTAAATTGCAGTACTACATGTATGAGAGCACTGTGAGTACTTATAAACACATGATGAAAATTTCAAAAGGCTTGACATTTGTTTTGCGCATCTGAAGTAAACTTCTTTAGCTGTTGACTCTGTCTTCTGTTGGTGAAGGACATTGTATCACCGACATATTTCAGAATGTGTTCTCATAGCACCGCTCACAGATGCAATATCAGAAATAACCCAAAAGATCAAAACAGAATTAAAGATCATACAAAAAAATACATTTGAGATGCAGTGACCGCATAAGGAAGAGGTAGTTATGCCTGTGTCAATGGGCAAGTCCAAGAAAAAGTCACAAAAATAAAATAAGATAATGACTTGAGAACAAATGGCAGTACCATCATCAAAAAGCAGCAGTGAAAATAAAGTTGGGAATGAAAACAGTCATGACATTTCAAGCTTGAAAACTGTACTATTGTGTTTTGAGTCAGTCATGACTTTTAACTGAGCAATAGGGATGTACCTTATATGTTTCATTAAGTTTGTTCTGAACAACAAACGAAAAACATTTAAAACTCAAATTTATGCTCAGTCTGACTCACATCAGAAGTTTTTTCCATATCCAATTATTTACAGTTTTCTTTTTGCCACTTTAACCCTGTCGATTACACACTGAAGCTGCACAAAATATTCTGTACTTTTTACCCTAGTGACAGTCCAGTTTAAATTACCCTTATAGAGCAACCTCTCCTTGCACATTCACACTTCGAAAGCAGTATGATTTGGAAACGTAATCTACTAAATCTGGATTATCCTGATCCCCCACGGGCTCCAAGTGTTCAATCACATTAATTTGGATTGTAATGTATTAATATGGATTTTAAAAATCCCGGCTTTGTTTTCCAGGATTATATCATCCCGGTCAATTTTGTGTGGTTTCTCAAAGCAACCATAGAAGACTGGTAAAGACTTTAAAACACTATTTATCTTGTTTACCAGAGGCTCCAAATGGAATGATATATGACACAATGTTGTTACTGGGGTCACTGGATGTATCAAACAATAACAGACATAATAACCCCTTCTCATATAGTTCTTTATATGTCTGCAAATGATTCCAGGAAAACATGCAAGGAATTGGCAAGATGTCCTTTCGTGACTGGTGACATTGTACCTGTACTTACCCAAAAACAATCCCTCTCACTCAACAATATGTTCGGTAAAAAAAAAAAAATTGAAAATTTGCAGCATTTCTCTACTAAATTTGCAATAAATTGCTTTAAAAAGAACCTGCAAGAAGTTACCTGTGAGTCATTTTAATATTGCAAATAATGTACAAATAAATGAAAAATATAAACATAACTCAACAACTTGCCCGAAAAAAGACAAAAAATGTATCCTCAGACCAAAAATAAAGAATTGATTGTCTGGAAATTCCCTGCTGGGGAAAAAAAAACAAAATCCTCCCCTGAGAATCTACCTGAAAATTATGCAACAACAAACAACAGTGGCAATCTCACTTAGATTACAAGGTCTGAAGAGATTAACAAGCTCGGGTGGAGCCCGAGTCCATGAAAAATGGTAAGAATAGCTTGAGTATTCAGAGACAAACCTGGGCTGTGAAACCCAGTCGTGCTGAGGAACCGCTTTGCGGGGAGTTGCATCATCAGCCTGCTTCTCAGGATGGAGTCGCTCCATTAACACAAAAGAGCTCCGCTGCAGCCGCTGCTAGAAACAGAGACTTGGTCTGACCTAAAAAGCTTCAGGCCATGATAATAAATTGATTATTTCCATTTGTCAAGGTCTTTTAAGGGCTAATTGGATGATGGAAACAAAGGAAAGTGAGTCATTGTGCGTCAGGGTGTCGAGCAGAAACGTCAACGTTCAAGGATGAAGGAGAAAAGTTATGGCGCATGAAGGAGCTAACTGCTTCCATATTTTATCTCTGGATTTAGAAATAGCCACATTCTCTTTCTTATAAGGTGTGGCAACTAAAATCACCAATAGCAAAACCCTAAACAGAGTGACCCTAACTGAAAATCATGAGGAAAACATCAGCAAAGAAATAACAAAAATGCACAATAAATAGATTTAGATTTATTAGATTTATTCCCTTAACATCCAGAAGAATTAGCTAAAAATTGTCATGTGATAATTTCAAGTCAGCAAGAGCATTTGCAAAACCACAAAAAATGAAAAATGAAAAACTCAAAAAGTGCTGCTGCTGTAAAACAGATGCCGGATTAAAACTACAGCCGCATATTTCCTTTTCCTCCATTTTTCCAGTGGAGATGATCAAAGAAAGCATGAAAACATAGTTTTTGTATTCAAAGCAAATTCATTTGATTCATCCATCATGGGCAGAAATAAAGACTCACTGATTGGACTCTTGGAAGAATCAAGAATGAAGAAAGACAAAAGGTATTATACATTTATTGTACCAAGTCACGAATGTTGGAGTTTATGTTGATGCTTGTTTCCTGCGTCAACCGGGTGTTTTCCCTGACAAAAACGCTACAGTATATTCAAAATATCGAATACACAATAACCTAACTGGCAATAAAGTACCTAGAAATTATAAACAAAGCAACTGCCTTGAAACAATAGAAAGAAGGTTCAACGTTTTGCTCTTTTGAATGCATGAACAGCAAATTAAATATCTTCCGTCATTCAGCATAGTTATCTTGAATACAAACAGGCAAAGAAAGAAAAAAACTCCCACCTGAATTCTGGAAGCCACCCAAAATTAAAGATCTGCTTAAGTTCTGCAACACAACATATTTTGGGGTTGGGCCCAATGATTTAGCCATCTTGCTCACTCTTAAAAAAAGGTGATTCGAGTAATTCTAGAAATAACTAAGGTTCCGATGATCTACAATAACCTCCTTTTGAATATGATCCATCCAGTGATTAATGGAGCATAGGGATCGAACCAAAAATGGATTCCGTCCAGGAAGATCAAGTGCGGCTCACATTCAGGCACTACATCATATCGTCTGGGAGCTGAGGAATTTTAAAGGGGAAGCTTTTTCTAGAGAACCTTTGATCGCATTAAAAATGTTCAGAATTCTTGAAGCCTGTGGCTTCCCATCTGCCATACTCACGGTAATCAAAGTCCTGTATGAGGACATGTCTGAAGTTATTTGGACACCTGAAGGCAAACAAACCAATTTGCAATTGACCCCGGTATAATCTAAGTAGATCCTCTAACTCCTTTCCTCTTCACTTGTCTTGATGACACTTTATGAATCGCCAACTGTCTTCATGGGGTCTGATGCTCAAATCTCATTGACGTAAATGCTATGAGGAATCCCGACTTTGTGGATTATGCTGCTTTCTGAAAGGACTGCACTGAAGCTGCACACGATCTCCTAGCTTGAGTAGAAAAAGCATGTCAAAACATTGGTCCCTTCCTATATCCATCAAAAAACAAACACATGCACATGGACCCCACATCGGTTAGGCATCAAACCTCTTTGGACGACACTAGTATCAACCTTGTTCAAGACGTCAAGTGCTCCGGTTTATTCAGCGTCACTGACCACAACATCAGCGTTCAAAGAGCCCAAGCATGAGGTGCTCTGAATGCACTGGAGGAGACCAAGACCATGGTTGTTATGGCAACTGTGGAACTCAACTTCTGCTTTGTACGGCTTCAACCCATAGACATTAAATGCTTGGAGTAGCCAAACTCCAAAACTGTGTTCTCAAAAGTTCATTGCCTAAATTTTGGGAGTCATTGAATCAGGCCGCCTTGGTCTCGCTGGTCATGTTGTACAATACAATGGAAAGGCTTTGGTCACCAAATGCAAAACATAGAGTAGGGCAAGCTATCATTTCCCTAAATAGTCCTTTTAATCAAGATACTGGCCCATTTGAGTTCTTTACTTCTTGTGGCCATGAGGGACCATGAATTCTGGTCTGGAAACTGTGTGCATTGTGCTTTATCATTGAATGACCTTGAATGAGATCATTTCCAGAGAAACTATTTGATTAATATCAATTATACAGTACTGATTTGTTGCCATTTCTGACACAAGTTCAAAGTATCATAATGGTTACACATTCTTGTGTCTAGCTTCTGATTTCTTCTTTTTTTGTTTGTTTTAACTGATGAAAAAAATTGATAAGTGGCCAGAAAAGCATGCATGTGTTATTATCATTATCATTATTAATGGTAACACTATTTGTATTAGTTTTTGTAGTAAAGGTGGTAGTCTTAGTGGTAGTCGGAATATTAGGAGCAATAATGCAAGGAAATAGTGTAATTTGAAAAAGTAGTAAAAAATAGTTTTTCTTAAGGTCTCTGAATGTCAGTCTAAATATCTTCGGGTATCAAGTTATTGTAATGGAATTTAGAAAATAGCAAATAACAAAACTAAAACAGTTCCTCTATGCATCTCTGAAAACATTAGCAAAAAAAAAACGGAGGAGCAGAAACCACACACCACACACACACACAAACACACACGCTCGAGACGAGGCTCAGCTGCAGTCACTATGCAGCATGCAAGACCAGATCGTGTTTAGAGACCGCAGGAGGGTTAAGGGTCACATGATTGTCCAAAAATTCCTTGCAGCCCCCCATTGCCGGCCGTGGCCGGTTGTCTTATTAATGATCTCCAGAAATGGCGTGTGCGACTTGCCTCTCTCATCACTCCTCTTCGCAAACAGCAAGCAGCGGCGGCAGCAGATCCACAACTTTACCTTTGCCCCTTTAAGGGGCATTCCTGTTTTAAACTATAGTTTGTTTATCTTATTTATACGGGGAACATTTTGCTTTTTTGTGGTGTGTAGATTGTGGTGTATCTCTCGCTTGTAGGCGAGCTCTCAAATTTACCGGTTGATCTATGTTTCTACTCTCACCTACGGTCACGAGCTGTGGGTAGAGACCGAAAGAACGAGATCGCTGATACAGCCAAAATGAGGTTTCTCCGCAAGGTCTCACTTAGAGATAGGGTGAGAAGTTCGGTCGTCCAGGAGGAGCTCGGAGTAGAGCCGCTGCTCCTCCGCATAGAGAGGAGTCATATGAGGTGGCTCGGGCATCTGGTCAAGATGCCTCCTAGGCGCCTCCCGGGGGAGGTATTCCGGGCATGTCCATCTGGGAGGAGGCTATGAGGAAGACTCAGGACACGCTGGAGAGACTATGTCTCCAGGCTGGCCTGGGAACGCCTTGGGATCCCCCCAGTAGAGCTGGACCATGTGGCTGGGGAGAGGGACGTCTGGGCCTCTCCGGCTGCTGCCCCCACGACCCAATTTTGTTGAGCGGAGGAAGATGGATGGATGGATAAAAACTTGGAATGTACGGGTCTGACCTCCACGCTATTTCTGGCTTACTTCTTACCAGTATTGCTCCCTTTTCAGTAATTTCATGCTTATCAAGTAATTCAAAATCTACATGACTTATCCTGCTTGCAGGGTCTCGGCTATCATTGGGTCAAAAGGCAGGGTTTAACCTGGACAGTTATTATAGGCCCTCTTAAAGATTCAGCCAAACGTTCACTCTTAATTCACACCTATAGACAATTTGGAGTCCTCAGTGAATCAGTTGATTGTTTTTGGACCGTGGGAGGCAGGCAGAGAGAGAAGCCATGCAGGAAAACGGATAATATAGAGAACTCGCACAGAAAGAACCCAGTTGACATGAAAACAAAGTGCTCTTCCTTACTTCCACCATTATGCTACTCTGCCATCCATTTCCTGCTCATTTCGATCATTTATTTATTCATTAATGATTTACTGCAAATCATCATGTATTTTGTTCGCTAAAATTTGAAATGATATCCAGCTGTTATTGAATTACCTCAGCATTATTTTAAAATTGATTCTTTTTTCTTCATTCAAATCTGATTGCCTGTTCATCATTTCCTTTTACACAGATAATTTTTATACATCAAAAAAACACATTTCAAGAAACCCTGGGATTTTTGGGACTTTTTAATTGATTTTTGCCAGAATCTTCAACGTGACCTTGTCCTCAACTGCATTATTTTTGCTTAATTCAATAATTGCTGACAACACACAGCCAAAAGATCCAGCATACAAAACATAGTTGAGAAACAAAACTAAAGAAACAACAGCAAGCTCCCAAAAATACCTGCTAAACACTAAAAGTCATGGTCATCTTAGTGACTCGGCATATTTCCAATCATATTGATTAATACTTGAGATGAAATGCTCGTAATTGACTGTATTAATCAAAATCAGTGTCTCCATGAAGGAAAATCACATGGAAAGTTTTCTGCTTTTTCTGTTTTGCTTTTTTCTTTATATTTATTCTATTTTTTTCAACAACACAGGAGCTTCCATACTAACTGACAGACAAAGCTTGGCTGCAGCTGCTCCCCCAAGGCGGCCATGTTGGCTCTGCAATCTGGTCTGGGGTTGTTGCCATGGTAACCGATGCTGGCTCTGCTGAGGAGGAGACACTGGAGCAGCAAAAAGCCGTTGGAAAAAAAACAAAATCTTGCTTTTATCTACTCTGTAAAACCTGAAATGTATCTATACTCCTCAAAAATGAATTTGCTCCTTAAAAATATCCCACAAGATTGTCGACAGCATCATTCCCTCATGGACATTACCATGATTCATTACTCAGCGATTTTGATGCTAAACCAGCAGAGCTGCACTGGTAAGCAGAGAGTTCAAGAGAAATTTTTGGTCATTCTTGTAAATTCAACACCACCTGATAATCATTATACTGCAACAAAATGAGTGATTTCAATTTTGTTCTTTTGTTCTGCTTTTTTTGTTTTTTTTATATATATTTTCATAGATACTACCTTGCATATATCAGGAAATTTATCTCACATTTCTGTAGATTGTGTTGAATTTATTTTTGGGGGATTTTTGCAATTTTTGTAGGGGATTAATTGCAAATGTTTGAAAACGTCACACATGATACAGTACAATTTTTGCAGGTTGTTTGTTTGTTTTATTTTGGTAAAGTGATGATCGATTTAGGGAAAAATGGTTTGACAATACGTCATGAAAAATATGAAACGAGAAATAATTCATGTGAATACAAGTAGTGATGGGTGGTACAGTGGTGCATCGTTTAACGTGCCTAACAGGAAATCGGTCCCTGGTTTCGAGTCTGGCACTGTGGATTCTCCATGTTCTCCAGTTTCCTTCCACACTCCCAAATCATGCAGAAGGATAATTGGAACTCTTAGATTGTGAATGAGAGATTGAATGGTTGCATCTCTATATGTGGCCCTGTGATCGACCGGCGACCAAAAAAGTGAACCCCACTTCTCGCCCAGTCACAGCTGCGATAGACTCCAACAACCCCAAGTGCAGGATAACTGGTACAGATAATGAGTGAATGAATGCATCGGCACTGATTTAAAACTAAGTAAAAACTTATTTAAGATGGCATTGCAGTTAACCGTTTAGTAATCTTGCTTCACAGCAAAAAGGTTTTAGATTCTAAATTATCCATGGGTGTGAATGAGCGAGTGAATGGTTGGATGTCACCATATGTTGCTCCATGACTGATAAGTGACCCACCCAAGTTAAACCCTGCTTTGTCATCCATCCCCAACCCCACTGTGAGTGGCATGAATTGTCTAGACCAGGGGTGTCCAATCTGGTACATGGAATAAATCTACATTGTGAAAAAAATACATAAAAATCATGACCTACTTGTTTAAATAAAAATTTAATTCCTATATTGTTTGCTGGGGTTGACTGCTTCAGTCAGTGTAAGCAACATGGCGCAACGCTGTGTGATTCAGTACTTAGAGCAGATGGCAGCAATGCATTTTGAAATGTACCTGCTACTCCGTAGGTTCCGACAAGTTCATCAGCAAGATGTCGTCAGAAAAGAGAAAAGTGGACATGGAGTGTCGGGTTTTCCAAGAAAAATAAACCACTTCTTATTTGTTTGTTGAGGTTAATAAGAAACCTGTATGGTGTGTATGCAGCTCATTTTGGTGCTAAAGGAATATAATCTCCAGCAACACGATGAGACTCGCCATGGCAAAAAATACAACAAAATGCACGGAGAACTGAGAAGACAGAAGATAAATGAATTATTGTTGGATCTGAGGAGCCAACAGGTCAGTGATGCAAAATAGCAAAATAGCATTAGCATCAAAGCCGTACTCTGACAGGAAGTTTCTAAAAAGTTGCATGCTAAAGGCTGCAGAAACGACTATTTTTTGCCAACATTAGCCTGATATATCGCTTCAGACAGAATTTCAGCGCTATCAATGGATTTAGACAACCAATGGAAACGAAAGTACGGTCTTTTGCAGCATTTTCGGATGCAACTGATGAGAGCGCTGATATTACAGATGTCGCTCAACTGGTCACATGCATTTGTGGAGTTGATGAAACTTTGACTGTCACAGCGGAGTTTCTTGTGTTGGTGCGTATGTTCGACAACACAACATCTGAGGACATTTACCGCGCTCTCACTGATGCGTTGAACTGACTGAAAGTGGACTTGTCCCGTGCTGTTAGCCTGGTTATAGGTGATGCTCCTTCAATGATTGGGAAGAAGACGGGCGTTGTGCCAAAATTCAAAGTACAAGCTGCAAAATGGAGAGGGTTGTTTTTCAACATTTCACTGTACTTTGCATCAGGAGACATTGTGCAGTAAGTTGTTAAAAATGGTTCACGTCATGGAGGTGGTTGTCCGAACTGTTCAAGTCTGAGATATGTACGCGTATCCAGCAGCAATGCTGAAATGAGAATGTACAAAGACAAGATTGCTGCGGGAGTTTTAGACACGATATCAGGTCTTTTGCAAACTCGAGACAGAATTTGCGCTTTTCCATCACCATTCACAGTCAAAGCTTCTAGTGTGCCCTGCGACATGCAACTTGAAATAATCGATTTGCAGTGCCATGTAGAATTGAGGAATACATTTTCTTATGTGGCCTTGGAAACATTTTTTCAGTATCTCCTTCCAGGCTACGCTAAATTAACAGCACTGGCTGCAAACATGTTGTGAATGTTCGGGAAAATCTACCTTTGTGAGCAGGTTTTCTCAGTAAAGAACATTAATAAAACAAAGCTGTGCACAGAACTCACACTTTTACTGTTGTTCACCCTCATGAGACAGGGATGTGCTGTTGTGTCTTCTGAGGTGAAGTGAGTTTCATATTTTCGTTTTTTAGAGCACTCTCTCTCCTCCATCTCGCGAGCTGCACTGACTGAGCTGATAACTTCAAAAGCTCGCCCACACTGAAAGCTTATTGGCTGATTTTCCCGAGTAAACCAATCAGGATGCTTTCTGCCAAAGACGCGCTATGAACAAGCACACACGCACAGTTCCACATGCATGTATGGTCTCTCTCACTTTCTCTCTCATTCACTCCAGTGACGTGCAGTCAGTAGAGGCAGGTGAGGCCGGGCCTCACCTGGCATCATGGAAAGAAAAAAATGTAAAATGAAAAAATAAATTAAATGGTTATATTAATTCAGTGATTTGTACTATAAAGTTATATTCCACCTAACTTCACCATTTTTAGTCGTTTTTTTTTCAAAATGGCTGAAAAAAAAAATTCCTATTTAGTGTTTAAATATGAAGAAGAGACATGCGGTGACACGGCAGCCAGCGGAGCCCACTATGGATTGCGCAATGATTCTGCTAACTGCGCTGCCATGCTATGTGGCTGAGACCGTATTGCTGTCAAATTTTCAAACACCTAAAGCACTAATATATGAACTAAATTTCAATTCTTATCTGACGTGTATAATTTTTTCGTCAACAACTCTAACGTGTTTCCTGTGCCGAGCGATCGTAAAGCGACAGCGAACACACACTAAGTGAGGCACGCAGTGACGGGGCCTCATGGTAGGGGGCCCTGGTGATCCCAGGGCCCTTACTACTACTAATTTTCTAAACTGGACTTTCAGTCAAAGCAGGACATGATAAGTAAGGGAAGACCGACGCCGGCGCTAACAGATTTGCTTCATGAGACTACGAGACAGAAGACTCTGTCTTTTCAAACGCAGTGGTACACACAAAAAGGCTGGCTGTGTGGATGTCCAGTAAGAAAAAACCTTTTCTGCTTTTCCTGCATTTTTTTCTCAACTTCTGACAATGTCCGGAGTCAAATGGGACATTGTGACCGGAAGAATCTGCAAAGAAGCCTAATCAAACATGAGCGGTCGGCCACTCACATTCAAAGTCAAATCACACTAAAAACATTCAAGATGTCCAGGATAGATTTGGCTTTGAATGAACTGCAAAGACTCAACATCAGCATTCCACAATGCTAAGGTAAAGGAAAACCGAGAGATTAGTTCTCCTCACTGAAAAGACTAAAAACATACAGCTGGAACAGGAC
>NC_141290.1:20575000-20600000 GCF_037954325.1 Fistularia commersonii
CTCAAGATGTAAAGACTTAACTTTAAATGTACAGATTTAAGAAGTAATTGCATTCACTTTTAATAGCGTCATCATTTAATTATTAAAAATGTTAAGGTTTCTTACAAAGTGCAAGGTAAGTTTTAAAATGAACATAAAACATAAAAAAAGATAAACTAGGATGATCAATATTAAAAAAATAGCATATTTGGTGATGTTCAGGCAGAAAGCCAGATCATATGACATCCAGGTGATTTCTGATATTATCTATTTGAGCACCAGATCATATTAGATCATATCCTCTTAATCTTCAGCTCTAATGAGATCATATTCACAGGAATATCAAATCATATTTTGATGTGTCCAATATTAAAAGTCACATTTGATCACATATACAGAAATGATATAATCACATAATATCTGGTCACTCTCATATTTAGAGATTACAAGATTACAAGATTACATTAGACCTTGCCCATTCAAACATTAGATCACATCCCTTTAACACCGCATCACATTATATCAATTCAATATAGGCTTGCTAGTTGCAGAGAGAGGGTTTTGGGTGATAGGATGTCCTACCTCTTCCCGTATTCGCTTCACTGTTTCTCCTTTCTGTAGGAACAAGAAGAGACACAATCTTTTTTCATGTTTTGAAAAGAATGTAAGTAAAATAAAAAGATACACGAATTACGTTGACCCCTCCCCAACCACACACACAGATTATAGTGCTCCTTTTCACCTAAGATATTTTTTTTCTCTGGGATTATCCCATTAATTTTGTTTTCTATCAATTTTGGTAGATGTTCTTTTTCTTTTGATTTATTGGTCATTTACATATTTTGTCCGTGAACAAAGTCAGAGTAGATTTTTCCAGCATTTTTTTAACCTGCTAACCCGTCCAACATCTTTACTGAATCCAAACATGTAGTTTAAAGCCAAATGGTTTTCTTCGCTTGGAAATTAATAATTTGCTGTGACTGGGAAAGACAGACAGGAAGGACAGATATTTTGAGGGACGAACACATGAGGTGACACTGAAACTGAAGACTAGACACTCTGAGGAACAGACACATAGAGGGACAGTCACATTCAAGGACAGAGGCAAAAAAGGACAGAAAAACTGTGGGAGGGAGGCAAAGATTGACAGTGACTATTACTTGAAGACAGAGCAGATGCATGAAATATAACCCTTCTAACCAGCAGTCACTTCAATGCTGTGGACTCATAATACATCTTTCCCTAGTATTCAAAGATTTTATTTTTCTTCTGACTATTCTTTTTAATATGATGTCTTACACATTTTAGTTTCTTTTTGGGAGGAATTATAACGGTATGCAAATTTTCTCACACAGCACTTGCATTTAAAAAGCTTTTGTTTTGGATCTACATCTTGTTTTAAAACACTAATCAGGTTCTCTAGATTCTTCATGATTCAATATGAAAATAAGAAGGCAGAAACATACCTTGCCAATGATGCTTCCCACTTCCTGCAGAAAAAAAACGGGAAATATGACATTGAGGTTTCCTATTTACTAAAACATAATTATTTTGGAGTAGTTGCTGCTGCTGCAGAACTCTTGCAGAATAGAAACAGAGATCTGAATTTCATATATGTTGACAATATAATTTAACCCAAGAAACCTTGAAGATTGAATTGAAAAAATATAATATTTCTAAATAAATATTGCAAAAGGAACAAACAAACAAAACATGCTCTGCACAAAAACATTTCAAAGTGAAGGACCAATTTTTTTTAGGAAGGGGGCTAAAACTAAGTATTACACAACGATTAAAGATTAAATGTTAGGTGACCATCCTGTCTGGTCACTTAGTTTTTCCACAATACGTGGGGGATATAGTGTCCATGGTCCCTCACTGACCAAAATAACACATTGTGTAATGTGCTAAAGGTTGTTGAAGTTCTAAATTTCAGTACTGTGGTCATGTGGTGACAGAATAATGGCATGCATTTGTATAAACCTATGTGAGCAATGACACTGAGAATAACGTCACAATGTTTTGGTAACAAACTTTAAATCCAAACTGATCACATGATGATGTTGGATGATCCACTATGTCATTGATTATTAGTTTAGTGTTTGTTATCAAACACAGCAAAACTGTCCGAGAAAAGTCATCATTGCTGACAGCTCAGTCCATAATAGGGGTGAGCGTGAATTTTTTTCCCAAGGGTCCACACATAAAAGCCAAGCAGTGCTGGTAGGCTAAACAGATAGTTATTCGAACTTGATTGTGCTACATAATAATTCTCAATTCTCCCAATTATAGAAAGTAGTTAAATGTAGATTTTAAGTAGCTGCTACTGTGTACGAAAAGAACAAGTGTATTCTATCATGTATGTAATTGTGGAGTAGATCAAAAAAGGAAAGTACTAGTTGAAGAAAAAAAATGGAAAGTCAATCAATTCATCATTGATCATGTTAATTTTCACAAGCCAATACTGAAAAGTTGTTGATAGATGACAGTTAAAATACTGCTTTCCTGCTGAAGTATTGTTGAGCAAGGCACTTTCCACTGCTCACAGTTCATCCATGATAATTAAATGCAGAGAACAATTACCTACAGGGGATTAAGTAAGTATTCTAAATAATTTTGTACGTTAAAGGTGAGCAAACAGTCAACTTAATAAAAAGAGCAATGAGTGCTTCTGATGATTTTCAGTTCATTTTATTTGTCTTGGCCTTTTCTTGTAGCCCGAGACTTGGGCAAAGCATCCAGCTCCCTTAGCACGCTATATATCAGACAACACTCCTGTATGTCTCTACATTTCTGATCATATAGTGGAGACTCAATTGAAATCCATGATCACAGTAGTGCATCAAAAACTAAGACAGCTTTACTTGTGACTTCAGTCAAATTTAATGTCTATATGTAATGAAAAAAAAAATCAATATTAAAAGCATATCTGTTGTATTGCGGGCATGGCAGAAATATGTTTTCCCTATGTTTTCCATCATGTTCTCATTAAGAATAGACACACAGGCTTAACATCGACACGTCTTGGAAAAAAAATTAATGGGAATCAGGTCTTGGAAAAAATCTCCATCATAGAATTAATGAGATCAGGGTCAGCGTAGAAGATTTCTGGACGTAGTGAGAGAAGATATGAAGGTAGTTGGTGTGAGAGAGGAGGATAAAGTGAATAGGGTTAGATGGAGAAAGTTGATTCGCTGTGGCAACCCCTGAAGGGAAAGGCCGAAAGAAGAAGAAGGGTCAGTGTATAGTTTTTGTATGTACCGTACATGTTTGTGTATGTGTCGGAGTAAGTGGGGTGCAGATTCTCCTCACCTTTCCCTGCATCAGCAGTCGAAGTGTCAGCATGACTCCTGCTGCTCCATCTCCGAACTCCTCACAGCTCATTGTGTCAGAATGTGAGGTTGGAGGGGGGGGCTCTGGGAGATGCATGAAGGGGGAGTGAGGGAGTTGGAGAAGCAGCCAGGACCCCCGAGCTGTGGGGGAAGGGAGGAGTATCCTTTTATTGCTTCAGCTTTGAGGGAAGAGTGAGAGGAGATTATTGTGACATGTAATACAGCATTAATTTGTACAGTATGAAAAATTACATGGTAAAATGTTTTATCTTAAATCCGTAAGCGTGAGAAGATGGATGGAAGGATGGATGGTCCAAAGTGTGCTAGAGGTCACATGGTATGTACCAAATACATTTAACGTCGCATTGTTCAGGCACACATACAGATGGATGTTCATCAGCAAATGATATCTATAGATTATTTGTGTCCATTAGCTACTCTCAGTCAGTTCTTGTTAGGAAAGAAAATATAGAATATATATATATGTATATAATATTTAAGCACAATATATGAAATAAAAACAACAAGTAAAGAATAATATTTTACTCCACATATTTAATTTCTGATCCAACGCACAATCAGACTTTAAATATTACAATCCCAGCTGTACAAAGCACTTCGTGTGTGTGTGTGTGTGTGTGTGTGTGTGTGTGTGTGTGTATGTCCTGTGATGGAAGCTTCCAGTCCCATTAAAATTATAAGGCTCAGCAAAAGTAGGTCACAATCTCTATTCCCGCTGTCTGACATAGACATGTCTGGTTTTGTGTGTGTGTGAGAGAGAGAGAGAGAGAGGGTGAGAGAGATAGTTACTCCTTTAATTTATCCTGGAACTTTAGTTGCAAAAAAAACAGATTTCTATTCAGTCCTTAATTGATAAACTTTTTCAGACAACTAAATAAAAATGTGTAATTGAAGTATAATCTTCCATCCATCCATGTTCTGCTGCTTATCCTGCACTCAGGGTCCCAGGAGATACTGGAGCCTTTCCCAGCAGTCATCGGGCAAGAAGCAGGCTATACCCTGGACTGGTTGCCGGTCAATTGCTTGCCACATACAAAGACGAACAACATTCACTTACTCACTCATTCTATATAGTTCAAATTCATATAAACATCTTCTTCTTCTTCTTTTGGCTTTTCCCGTCAGGGGTCGCCACAGCGACTCAACTTTCTCCATTTAACCCTATTCTCCGTATCCTCCCCTCTCACACCAACTACCTTCATATCCTCTCTCACTACGTCCATAAATCTCTCTTTGGTCTTCCTCGAGACCTCTTGCCTGGCAGCTACAATTCCAGCATCCATCTACCAATATATTCTCTATCCCTCCTCTGTACATGACCGAACCATCTCAGTCTGGCTTCTCTGACCTTCTCTCCAAAACATCTAACATGTGCTGTTCCTCTGGTAGACTCATTCCTGATCCTATCCATAAATTCATATAAACATATGAATTCAAATAACTTATTCAGCAGATTATGTAGAAACACAGATCCAGGCACGCATGTACTCACACAAAAAAAAAAAAAAAAATTTTGATGACCGAAAAGGGGTTGTTTGTTCTTATAATCCTGTATGTGCGTGTGTATATGTGTGATTGTCCCTGTGTGTAAATGCTATGAATTATACAGTCTTTCTCTGCCTTTTCGGGGGGACGGGGATGAAGCACTGTCTTTCCTCCTGGATAAGTCATGTATGATTCAACAAGCACACATACACACAGGCACACACACACACTTAAACACTGGATCCGTCCTTGTAGGGAGAAAGGTGGTGGTAGGAGTCAGACATGAACCAGCCACTTCAGTGTGTGTGATGAGGCGCCATGGTTATTTAAATAACTGCATGACATTGAAGGACAGAGGAATGAGGAGAAAAATCCACAATCAGAACCTACAATATGCGGACCTAATTTTTCCATAAAAGTATTCAAAAAAACAAGACAAAGAGAAGAAGACAAAAATAGATGGTTTAAACCTGATTTACAAATTTGTATCTATAGTCACATCACACTTTGTACCTGTCTTAAAGAGTGTCCTCTGGAAAATTGTGTAGAAAGAAAAGAAAGTTTAATATTGTTGGTGTGATATCGCATATTGATATGTTATAAAAATCATGTTTGGTTTTGGGAGTGTTAAAAACTTTCCTAGGTTTATAACACAGCTAATTATGTGTTTTTTAGGACAATAACAAAGAAGCCTTTGGGACAAACACGGGCCTGTGTCAGAATTACAGCCTGAGGGCTTGGGAGGTGTCCTCCACATAATTTCTTTTCTGCAAGAACCATCGGGAAAAAAATGATGAACACAGAGCTAGTGATCTGACAGAATCTGACCAGCTACCTGACTGGCTGAAAGATCCACTCAGTCATTGGTGTTAGTTGGATGGACAGCAGGTTGTACAATCATTAGCTATTAACATAGAATACCAGTTTAAACAGTGATTCACCTTATAATTCCTTCCAAAGGATGAATGTGAAACAAAGACATGACTAAACAAAAAAAGACACATTTTTTGCTTAAAAAACAAGTTCAAGAATTTCTCAAGCTAAGTTACAAATCTGCGTGTGTATGCGTATGGGGGAGGTATAGTATGCTGAGGCTAGTGTAGGAATCTAATGACAAGGAGGCGTCACTCTTGATGACTACTAGGTCTTTGTTTGGTGTGCATTTGAACCAGACGATGTCATGGGCCAAACAGGAATGAAATCACTGTATCTGAATGCATGTATGTGTGTGTGTGTGTGTGTGTGTGTGTGTGTGGGCGCGCGTTTGTGTGGTGATGGTTGTAGCATGGTGGGGGTGTTGACATATGAAGATGGACAAGCAAGAGAAAAACAGGGAAAAAAGGAGATCAGATCTAAAAACATATAATACAGGGATTTTCATGAACAAGACAAACTTCTACAGGTAAGAGTAGAGATTATAATTTGGCAAGGAAAATATAATTCATGCATGGATAAAAGCCAACATCAAATCAAAATCTTATAATCAACGACAAGAATGATTCAAACAAAATGTTCTTTTAGAAGTAACTCATAAACCAGTGTTCAATTAACTTTATACAAATTACTGCGGTTATTCTGCATATGGTCCAATAACCACGTTGCACATTTTTGGTGATAATTTTCTTGGAGCACTGAACAAGTGCTCATGTATGAAAAGACTAAAAGTCCAGGAGTGATACTGGCTTCAAGTCAATCACTCCAAGATTATCACAGGGTGCAAACTGAAAGTGAATGGGATGGGATCTATTCCCGTTCCACTCCCAACTACCTTGAAGTATTCAAATCATTTTGAAAACCCACTACGTACAGGTTCTTTGGGAGGTGTTGAGTTCATGGTGAGGCTTCTTTCAGTGTAGGCAACTTGATGATGAAATGTTGGCCTCCAGTTGGCTTGAAAGAAACTGCAGTTTCCACATTTTTCCTTCACCAAGATTTTTCATTCTGCGTCTGAGAGCTCTGGGATGATGTTCCGTTTCTTCTCACAGAACTCAAAATTCTGTGCTCTCAGGTCCCATACTCTTAAGGAGTTTATCCAAGCAGAGATGATTTGGGAGTTGTATGGTAGCCTAGGACACAATGATCAGTCGCATGCTCTTCCAGAAACTGTCTGTGATTCAGTGTTCTTGCCCTGATGAAGGCTACTATTTAGTTAAAACATCAACAACATGGGTAATTTCTAACACTAACTTACACAATAACTGGTGTATAATATAATGGAAAGCTACCAATTTCTGGTCTGGGTTAATTTATCTCACAATATCTTGCATCCATCTGTTGCATCTTCCATCTGTTTCAAAATTCCAACATTTTCCCTGTCAGATTTGGGCCTTCATATATTTTAATGCTTATCAGCTGGTACCATCATTAGCTTGTCCTCTACAAAAGAAATCACACCCTGTTGTTGTTGATTTCATTGACCATATCACAGCCAGCTTTGGTTATTCCATGCACAAATATGAGTAACTGCATCTTCACTCGCAAAGCATCAAATGTCTCTTCCCAGTTTGAATCAGTAAAGTTAATTAATTCATCTGCATGTTTGTCCCATGAATGTGATTCAAATTGTAATCCTTAACCAGCAGTCTGATCAATCTTCAGCAAATAACTTATTTGAAGTCATATGATAGTCATATGATAAAATGTCTACAATACATATAAATCCATTTTCTAAATAGGAGGTGATATTTTCGAGGGCTTACTGTAACTGGCATAACTCTTAAACATCTGTTTATGTGTGAAGGCGCACCAATATAGACCCAACAATGAGTACATTAAAAAAAGGTGTTGGGTGTATGGCTACTCAATGCCCAGCTATGG
This sequence comes from Fistularia commersonii, assembly GCF_037954325.1. Taxonomy (NCBI): domain Eukaryota; kingdom Metazoa; phylum Chordata; class Actinopteri; order Syngnathiformes; family Fistulariidae; genus Fistularia; species Fistularia commersonii. The sequence continues at coordinate 20,582,635 of NC_141290.1, forward strand.
ATAGTTTTTAATGTAAAAGCAAGGCTGGCCAGATTAAACTATGGGCTGTAATTTGCACACACTGGCTTTAGACAGAGAAGAACCAAAGAAATTGAAAAAAATGGGTACTAAAGCGTCAGAGAAGGAGAGTTTGCATTTAAAAATTCCCCTTATTCAAACGCTGGGATCTAACAGGTATACACAAGAACATGTGAAGATACTCAGTATAACTCAGTGGCGGGGAATCAACTAAGAATGAGAACATCAACTCACCATAATTGTTTACGGAACACAAAACGCCTCCTTTCGCCCAGTAGAAATAAAGTATCACAAGTTGCCTATTAAAGAAAATGAATCAAAATCCACTTTTAGGTGAGTCTTGGTCAGTGCTTTCACGGCCGTTGCTGGACTCTCGTTCCCATGATCACTGGCCTTCTTCTTCCTGGTCAGCCAAATGTCTAATTTGGCAGAGCCCGATAAAAGTTCAGCACAACTGACACCCTCCTGTTGGTCTTAGAATATCGTGGACCGGAAACAAGTTATTGGAAGGTAAAGGTAACCCTCAAACCAAGGAATAATCCCTTCAAGAAACTAAACAGTGGCACCAGCCTGGGGCATTCAATAAATAAATGAGGCAATGTTTCAGGGTGTGAACAAAACAGTCTCCAGTCACCCAAGGCTCAAATTGTGCCCAGTTTTTGTTTGTGGCTATAGCATTGTGCACAATCCCCTGCTGGAGGTCACCTGCCCACTTTTCCAGTGGTGGCTTGTACAGGGCCTGCCAGTTCCTCTTCAGATGTCCGGTCCAAAGAAATTTTGCCACTTTGAGTCTTTCACTCGTGATAGGGGTAGGTTAAGAACATTGACACAAGTTGTGTAGTGGTCTTTTTTGTCTGCAGCGTGAAAGGTTTTCAAGCTTGGGGTTCCGAATGCCAGTAGCAAGCCGTCCTCGTCCTCTGGCTTCCCAACTTCTGGCAGGATGGCCAGCGAGGGAACCTGTGGTCCATGTTCTCGTTTCAGAGCTCTTGGCAGGAGCTGTCCGACACAAAACATTTCAGGTTAGGAGGGAGAGCGTCACAGATCTCCATGGTGACCCTGGTGATCAGCCAAGCAGAGGTGGCACGTCTAGTTTGCTGCAAGAGGTGACCCAGCTTTGTGAGACCTGCCTTGCTGAGGCAGGCCTGTGGAACACAAGGACTGGGACCCCAGGAAATTGTTAAAGAGGCTCTTCCATTAGTCATCAGCCTGGGGGTTCATCCACCACCCACTGAAATGCTAGAACCTGCCAAGTTTGAAGGATTGAACCATAACACAACGTGAATCTGGGCAAGTTGAGTACTTCTGGCTGTATCAAAAAGAGCTGTCTGTCCAACCTCAACTGCCCAACCTTTCTCAAGATTAGCTTAGCAGTGACCAGCCAGGTCAGAAGCCTCCTTGCTGTGTGAAGTCTGAAAGCTGAAACCTTGCTAGAAATGTGCAAACGGAAGAAAGAGGACTGCTGCTTGGGTCCAGCATTTTCCAGACCAGTAAAAGTCTAGAATGAGCCTCTGGATCTCCTCTAACAAGCACCTTGGTGGCACTAGTGAAATGAGCTTGTGCCAAAGCAGGGGCAATCAGATTATCAACAACTAGCACCCCTCCCCTATAGGACAGCTGAGGCAGTAGCCACCTCCACTTTGACAGCTGTGCACAAACCTTTTCTTTCACTCCTTCACACTTATTTTCCCCAAAGGCCTCAGTCTCTAGATACACCCCAAGCATCTTTAGACCCCCTCTCCCAGCTGACGCCACCGGGTAGGATGGGTAAAGTGTGGCCACTCCATTGGCCCAGCAGTTGGACTTTGCTCTTTTCCCAGTTCACCTTTGCTGAGCTCGCCCTCTCATAGAGAGAGCATTCACAAGGTGCTGGACATAATCCTGGTCGGAAACAAACACATGCACAGGTTAAAACAAACACAGGTTAAAGGAGTGTTCCTGTGTGCTACAGTATAGAGCTCCCCAGACATGGAGCAGCCTTGTCTTATTCCACATCTAAAGGCAATCAGCCAGGTCAGTCCTGTGCCAAATTTGACCAGGCATTGTGTATTATTCTAAAGTAGGCACAGCCATGAAGTTATTTCTGAAACCGAAAGCTGTGAGTGCCAAAAAACAAGCGTCCACCCTATCAAAGGCCTTGTCTTGATCAACACTATTACGCCAGCCTTCAAATAAAGCACATCCCTCATTAGAAATATGTTGTCCATCATATTACTGTCCACGACACAATAGGTTTGATTTGCGTGTACAATGTTACCTTGACAACCGTTCAGCCTATTGGAAAGTGCCCTGGACAGGATTTTGTAATCCGTACACAGGAGGGACGCAGGCCTCCAGTTCTTTAGCAAGGCCAGGCCTTCTGTCTTTGGAAGCATGGCAAGGACCGCCCTATGGCACATACTTGGCAGCGAGCCAGTCCGCCTGCACTCTACCAGCACTGCATGAAGGTCATGGCTAATACTGCTCCAAAAGGGTTTTAAAAAGTCCACGGGGAGCCCATGAGGCCATGATCTAGCAGATCATAAGAGGATATGCCAGATTGGAGGACCTGAGAAGATGCTGTATGGGGCTCCCTACCTATTCTGTCAACAATATAATCAAGAGTTCAACTAAAGTCTCCACCCACTATGATATCATCAAGCAGAAAGTTCTTCCTTGAGAATGTGGGACATGTTCACTCTCTCCGCGCCGCCAATCGGAGCGTATATGTTAACCGGGCAAAAGAAAAGACTCTGCTACTGCTACCCTCACACTGCCTCAGCAGAAGACAGAAAAACTGCATGGGCTGAGGCCTTGAAGAGGATAGCTACACCTGCACTCTTGGCGGTTCCATGGCTAAGGTAATAGGGTCCATCACACCATAGACTCCAGTCCACCACGTCCTTCTGAACTGTGTGCATCTCCTGCAAGAAGAGCACATCCAGCTTTTTCAGGAAATAGACATCAGATATCAGTGCTCTCTTGTTTCTGTCTCTCCCGCCACTGATGTTCAGAGAGCCAATCTTGAGAAATTGGCATGCGCAGGTTCCTCCCGCAGTGCAAAAACCTTCAGGAGGTTAATTGGAATACATTGGAAAAAATTGCCCAGATGTGTGATTAATAGAGAATGGTTGTTTGTCCATATGGGGCCCTGGGATTGACTGCCGACTGGTGTACTCTGCCTCTTGCCCTGTGAAGGCTGGGATAGACTCCACCATCCCTGCGACCCTGGTAGATTATGGATGGATGGATAGATGGACCAAAGGGCCAAAGACACACTCAGAGAGATAGGTTGATAGTCCACTGCTGGTATTGATGACTTGATGTAATTACTCTATGACACTAACAATAGAATGTAAGGGACTGTGAGAGAACAATGGGTGAAATTAGGAATGGTGGTGGGTCACTAAAAGAGGTAATATTACTTCACTGTACTTATATTTCTATTTCTATTTAATCGTACTTCTATTTCTTGTAATTTGACCTACTCTAAAGGCCACAGTGCATAACATTCACATGATTCACATTCACACATCCATCCTTTGAACAATGTGTATAACAATTGTGTTGCTTTTGATCTCAATTCTGGGAACGGAAGCTGCACACTGTATAACACACACACACACACATGCACAAAAAGGAATAATTTTCAAAGAAAATTTTGGCAGTTATTTAACAATTTACTATATGAATTGTTTTTTTATTTAAATATATAATCAACATCTTCATAACACGGAATAAAATCATACAGAATAAAATAAAATAGTGGTTTGCACTTCCACCTCACAGCAAGAAGGTCCCTGGTTTGAGTCCATAGATTTTGCATGTTCCCTCTCTGGCCTCTCCCTAATTTCTTCCCACCATCCAAAACATACAACAGGTTACTTGAAGACTCTAAACTGCCCCCCAGTGAACCAGTAAGTAAATTGTTGTATGACTTTATAAGGGGCCCTGTGAGTGACTGGTCCCTGCCATCTGTCCCATTGACAGAAAAGGCTTCAGCTGACCACAAGGGCAGGATAAGTGGTATAGATAAGAGACCGAGAGATAGAGAAAAAGAGCAAGAGATAAAAACAAGATAACCAATATGATTTGGAGGAGGAAGAAAGAGAGATGAAGACAAATATACCATAGATGGAGAAAGTCACAGTAAGAGAAGTTGAGAAGAGATATTAAGGAAGAATGATATAGAGAAGAAAAAGTAAAGATTCAATCTAATAATGAGAAATTATTTTAAGAAGGCCTAGTTTAAACTATGACAATTAGAACAGATACTCGCTTTAACTTTACCTGCATCCAGGACAAACAACTGGATTAACATAAGTGACACATACACTGAACTGGATGTGACTGAAATGCTTTTTATTGTTCTCTTCTAAAACTAGCTGTAAGCTCTCTTGTTCTGTTACTCTCAATGTATCTGAAACAGCTGGAAATGTCCTATAGAAAAATATTTATATATAAAATTCTTATATTTAATAGAACAATATCATTATTTTCCTATACCTTGTTTTCTTTCTAATTAGGTTGTGAGTATTTCTGTCGGAAATTGAGAAGAACACTAAACAAACCAAAAAAAAATGCAAATTTTAAAAATTCATGATTTATATTGATCTGGTTTCTTTCAAAGTAAAGACTTCATTGATTTACAAAATTTTTATATAGTTGGAAAATTAAACCGGAGAAACATTTTTCTGACCGTCAGAATTTTATCTTCTTTTCATATTTCTAGTTTGATTTTTCTACATTTGAGGGGGAAAATATTCAAATGTTTTTCAAAAAATTGCATTAGAAATGACAATAATAGAAAAAATAAATATTTACACATTTACACATTGTATGGAATACATTGAGCCACAGAGACAATATGGCTGGCACTTCCCAGAATAGATTCATGAATATTTCAGTTGGTCAAATGGGAGGAAGAGGAGAAGATAGGAGGGGGCAAAAAAAATCACTGAGAACAAAGATTAAGAAGTGAAGGTTTGTGAACAGCTCCATCTTTAATCACACAAGTATATGCACATACAAGATTCTTCCCCACATTTAGAGACAGAGACAGACACTGACATATCAAGATAAGAAGGTAAAACTATATTCAGTAAAAAAAAAAAGAAATGTTTGTTTGTTTTTGTGTTTGCATTTAGAGGAATATGAGCATGTCATTATAAATAGAAAACACACGAGAAATCACCAAAAACTTCAATAATACCAAAAATTGAGCAAAAACTTCCCCTATGATCAATGAAAAGTTGCTAATACAATGTAGACAATTAATCATATGTTTTTGTCTGAAAGTGAAAATCGATCAAATGAAAATGGGTCCAAATGAAGCGTTCAATGAAGTTACAACACAAATTCAGCCACTCATCACTAACACACATGAATGCAGCCTCAGGGCAGCACTGGCCCGTGTCTCTCCAAGCTTGCCTTGGGGGAGCATGGAGCAGTGTCTCTCTGTGCCGGTCCCAAGCCCGGATAAATGCAGGAGGTTGCGTCAGGACCTACAGGGTACTAATGGAAATTGGGCTACTGTGGGTCGAAGAACAAGAACAAGAAGAAGAAGAGGAGTGCGTGTTCAGGAGCACAGAGAGAGGAAGAAAGGAAAGAGCCTGGGACTGAGAGTAGGGACTTTGAATATCAGGACTATGACAGGAAAAGGTAGATTGTTTGTCAAAATGATGCAGAGAGGGAAGGTGGATATACTGTGTGTCCAGGAGACCAGGTGGAAAGGTAGTAAGGCTAGAAGCTTAGGAGCAGGCTTTAAGTTGTACTATTATGGTACTGACAAGAAGAGAAATGGAGTAGGACTTATCTTGAAGGAGGAGTTTGTTGGGAATGTCCTAGAGGTGAAAAGAATGTCAGATAGACTTATGAATCTAAAACTGGAAATTGAAGGTGTGATGCTCAACGTTGTTAGTGGCTATGCCCCACAGATGGGATGTGAGTTTGAGGAGAAGGAGAAGTTCTAGAATGAGCTGTGATGTAGAATATGATGCAGTGAAGTGATGCAGAATATTCCAAGAAATGAGAGAGAGGCAATTGGTGCAGACTTCAATGAACATGTAGGTGACGGCAATAGAGGGGATGAAGAAGTGATGGGCAGATTTGGTATATAAGATAGGAATGCAGAGGGACAGATGGTGGTAGATTTTGCATAAAGGATGGAAATGGCTGTAGTGAACACCTTTTTCCAGAAAAAACAGGAACATAGGGTAACTTATACGAGCGGAGGTAGGAGCACGCAGGTAGACTACAACTTGTATGGACGAGGTAACCTGAAAGAGATCAGTGACTGCAAAGTACTTGTAGGTGAGAGTGTAGCCAGACAGCATTGGATGGTGGTTTGTAGGATGACTCTGGTGACAGGGAAGATGAAGAGGACAAAGGCAGAGCAGAGGACACAGTGGTGAAAACTGAGAAGGGAGGAGTGTTGCATGGTTTTCAGGGAGGAGTTGAGAAAGGGTCTGGGTGGTCAGGGTAAGCTTCCAGATGATTGGACAACAGCTAATGTTATCAGGGAGACAGCTAGAATAGTTCTTGGTGTGTCATCTGAAAGGAAAGTAGATAAGGAGACTTGGTGGTGGAATGAGGAAGTGCAGGAGTATATACAGAGAAAGCGGTTAGCGAAGAAGAAGTGGGACACTGAGAGGACTGAAGAGAACAGACAGGAGTTCAGGGAGATGCCGCGAAAGGTAAAGATAGAGGTAGCAAAGGAAAAACAAAGGGTGTACGATGACTTGTATGCTCGGTTGGATAGTAAGGAGGGTGAGAATGATCTATACAGGTTGGCGAAACAGAGCGATAAAGATGGAAAGGATGTACAACAGGTCCGGGTGATTAAGGATACAGGGGGAAATGTATTGACAGATGCTAGAAGAGTGATGGCAAGATGGAAAGAGTACTTTGAAGACCTGATGAATGTGGAAAATGAAAGAGAGGCAAGGGTAGAAGAGGTGACTATTGTAGACTATTGTAGAAAAGCAGTTGGTCCTGATGATATACCTGTGGAGGTGTGGAAGTGTCTAGGAGAGCCAGCGGTAGATTTTCTAACTAGATTATTCAACAGCATCTTAGAGAAGATGCCTGAAGAATGGAGACAAAGTGCGATGGTGCCTATTTTTAAGAATAAAGGGGATGTGCAGAATTGCGGCAACTATAGAGGGATAAAGTTGATGAGCCATACAATGAAGTTACGGGAAAGAGTAGTGGAAACGAGACTGAGAGCAGAAGTCAGCACTTGTGAACAGCAGTATGGCTTCATGCCTAGGAAGCGTACTACAGATGCAGTATTTGCATTGAGAATGCTAATAGAGAAGTACAGAGAAGGCCAAAGGGAGCTGCATTGTGTTTTTGTAGACCTAGAAAAAGCATACGACAGGGTACCAAGAGAGGAGTTCTGGTATTGTATGAGGAAGTCTGGAGTGGCAGAGAAGTATGTTAAACTGGTGCAGGACATGTATGCTTGCTGTGAGACATTGATACGCTGTGTAGGAGTAACAGAGAAGTTCAAGGTGGAAGTGGGACTCCATCAGGGATCAGCTCTGAGCCCCTTCTTCTTTGCAATGGGGATGGATAGGCTGACAGATGAGGTTAGACAGGAATCCCATGGACCATGATGTTTGCGGATGACATTGAGACCTGTAGTGAGAGCAGAAAACATGCTCTGGAAAGGAGAGGAATGAAAGTTAGTCGCAGCAAGACAGAATATATGTGTGTGAATGAGAGGAACTCGGGTGGAACGGTGACGCTACAAGGAGTGGAGATCAAGAAGCTGGAGGATTTCAGGTACTTTGGGTCAACAGTCCAGAGCGACGGAGTATGTGGAAAAGAGGTGAAGAGCAAGCAGGTTGGAATGGGTGGAGAAAAGTGTCAGGGGTACTGTGTGATAGAAGACTTTCAGCCAGAATAAAAGAAAAGGTGTACAAGACAGTGGTGAGACCAGCGATGATGTATAGACTAGAAACTGTTACAATGACCGAAAGACAGCAGGCAGAACTAGAGGTTGCAGAGATGAGGATGTTGAGGTTCTCTTTGGGAGTGACCAGGATGGATAGGATTGGGAATGAGTCTATCAGAGGAACAGTACATGTTAGATGTTTTGGAGAGAAGGTCAGAGAAGCCAGACTGAGATGGTTCGGTCATGTACAGGGGAGGGATAGAGAATATATTGGATCTGCCAGGCGAAAGGTCTCGAGAAAGAACAAAGAGAAGATTTATGGACGTAGTGAGAGATGATATGAAGGTAGTCGGTGTGAGCGAGGAGGATACCAAGAATACGGCTAGATGGAGAAAGTTGATTTCGCTGTAGCGACCTCTGAAGGGAAAAGCCGAAAGAAGAAGAAGAATTACTAACACACATGGAAGCACATGGACATGCTTCTATTGTCCCGATTGTTTATAATGTGTCTGAAAGCAGTTTCAAATAAATGTCAGTCCAGGTTCTATTTCATGTCAATGGATCGAATACCACAACCTGTTGAGTGTCTCTGAGCTCATCAACTTTGGTAATATCCTGTCATGTGAGTCCCAACACCATCCTGCAAGGGGGGTCGGGGGGGGGGACACTGATCTGAAAGGTGTGCCACCTTTCAGATCAGTGTGCCACCTTTAGGTGAATCTCATGCAATTCAATCATTACAAAAACATTACATTCCACTTTTGTGGACTGAAAGCTTTCCTCATGACAGGTGATATCAAGTCCTTGAAAATTGTTTTAAACCCAGAAAACTTTTTTAAGACTGGGCCCTGCCAACGTTGCGTTTTATCTCCCAATCTATTCTCTGCTTACACCAATAATCTCCTGCGGTAGTGAAGGAATGACTCTTTAATAAGTATGCAGGTGATAAGGCTTTGGTGGGCCATGCGACTGACAGCAAAGTACTCACGCAGTCAGCAAACTGGTCAGCACTTTCCAGGAAAGCTGCCTTTTGCTCATCATCAGTAAAACCAAGGAGCTGTGCTTTGGGAGCACACATAGTGGACTCAAAGCAGTCCCTACTTCTTTAGCCCCCCAGCATCAACAGTCATCTCCTGGAACAGGTGCAGTCATTTAAATACCTGGGGACTGAGAATGACACATCCTTGACCTTTGATACAAAAACTTTCCCAGACAAAAGCAGGCTGGCAAAATAATTGGATCACCTCACACAGCTTTACACTCCGGTAGTTACCAGGAAAGCCAAAGCCATCTCATAGAACCTCACACATTCCCTGCACGAATCCCTTGTTACTACCAGCAGGTCACCATTAAAGCGACCCCCCAAAAAATACAAAACATTTTTTATTCTCACAACCATCACTTTTCTGAAGTTTAAAATGAAAAAGCACACTACTTGAGCCCCGAACCAGAAAGAGTGCTTTGTCAACCATGACTTTTACCTACCTATTCAGAGCCTGTCAAAAAAAAAATCTGATACTTGCAATGGATATTAAACATCTGTTTGTCTGTCTGTCTGTCTGTCTGTCTATCTCAGACTTACATTAAAACTGCTTAATTGTTTAAGTATGCACACGAAAAGAAAAAATATTCCTTTATTGCTCTCTCTCTCTCTCTCTCTCTCTCTCTCCCTCTCTCTCTCTCCCATTTTAGAGGGATTGTTTTGGTTGTTATTTTTAATCTAAGAATAATCAAACTCAAAAATAGAATAATTTCAGTTGTTCATTTTTTCTGAAATTTCTCTTGTGATCAACTCTGTGATCTTCACAATGTCTCGTGGAGCATTAATATCCTCTTTCTGATTTATTGATGAGAAAATGCTGATCATCATCAGGCCATGTAACCTGCTACATCCTGTAACATCTGGCCAGTCCAGAGTTTCATCATCCTCCTTATCTTTCTAGCCTTGTTCTCCTTCCTTCATCCTCCCTGATCAACATACCTCCATTCTCCCTTCCTTGCCCACCTTCTGCCTCATCTTCCTCCCTCCTTCATCCTCATTCAATTCCTTCATCAAAGTCTCATTAAAATCATTCCTCTTTCCATCTTCGAGAAACACATTAATCAATTAAACACATGAACAAGTGCCATCAAATATCCCTCCATCTTCATCCCTCCTTCATTCCTCCACCCAGCTCCAATCTTCCACCATCTTCCTCCATCTTTATCTTCCATTCTCCTCCCCCTCCTCATGCCCACATCTCTCTGGCTGTTTCTTTTATCTTTATCCTTATCTTGTCATCCTTATGATTTCACTCCTTCCTCCCCTTCTTTTCTTAATCTCTCTATCCCTCAGAATGTCCTTTATGCCACCATCTAGTACTCTGGGTGAAAATTTGAGTGGATTTCACAAACAATTGACTAGAACTAAGCAATTATGTAAAAAATAAAACTCCAAACATTTTCATAACAAATAAAACTGAAATGAACTTAAAATTGGATATTTCTGCAAATGAATTTTAGCAGAACCTTGTGAAAAATAAATATTACGACACAAATCAAAACAAAAGGACATTTCCAAAAAAATTGTGAGTAATTATCAATATAGACAGAAAGAGGTAAAAACCAAGGAGTAAAAACATCTAAGTATAAATAAAAAATCTTTTTAAAACATGAAGAATATTAAACAAAGACATAGAAAATAATTCATCTGCAAATTTAAAAAAAAAACTTAATTTCAGAAATATATCACTTTAGTATAAAACCTTCACAAAACAACAATTTGGTAAAAAAGCTTTCAGAAAAAATGTCATGAAAGGTCTAAATACTGTGCACCATTTTCTTAATATTACGTTTACTAAATCTGAATATCAGTAGATTGGAGCAGTGATCATTTAGGGGGATTTTTTTTGAAGGCATCGCTATTTTGGTAGTAAAGCAGCATCACTGTGCAGCAGGTTCACTGTGTGAACGTAAAGGTCCAGAACCAGGAAATCAGTCATCATTATCACACACTTTCCTTTTACAGATTCTGTTGTTAATTGCACCGGGGACTTTTATTCTGCGATTGAAGCTCTTGGTAACATTTTTTGATACAAAGTTCAGTTGCTATAATCTTTGTATTTCAAGACTTTATTTCACTAAAGTGCTGCTCTGATTCTGATGGAGTTAAATGTGCAACATTTCATTCAACTGAGGAAGAGACAGACAATGATCTGTGTTTGTGTGTCTGTGCATCAATGAGTTGCAATTTGTACATAAGCACATCAAACGTGTCTTTTTTCAATTCTTGCAAGAAGGAACAAACACATGTTGTTTGTGACATTTAACACAGTCATTAGTGTGTGTATGAGTGGTCTGTGTCCTTGATCAGCAGTGACGTACAAAAACACATTACACAAAACAGGATTAAAAATGTTTTGAATTCATGCCAGTTCATCCGAACAACACATCTTCTTTGTGACATGTGACACAATCTACAGTGTTTAGTTGCACATGGGTATGAGACACAGAGGCCACCAGTCAATCGCAGGGCCACATACACGAACAGACAACCCTTCAATCTCTCACTCTCTCATTCTAATTTACCTGCTCCATATTTTTAAACTGTGGGAGGAAACCGGAGAACCCATGCAGACACAGAAAGAACGTGCAAACTCCAGACAGAAAGGTCCCCCTGTCAGAATTGAACCAGTGTTCTTCATGCTATGATGCCAAAGCCACTGCGAACCACTGCACCACCATTTCGCCCCGAACTGGAATGACTTCAACCTAGCAAATAAAAGTCTTAATTAGAAATTCATTTTCTTTCTTGGTCAATTTTATTCTTACTTCATTTACGCATTCATTTATTACGTTCATTATTGCTGCTCGTCATCTCTTAAATATTTGACACTCTAATGTAATTTAACACTAAAACCAGGACATAAGCAAGAAAAAATGGTAGTAGTAGTTGTTTGAATGTGAATTAAATTGCATTTCTAGTTGACATAATTGATATTTAAAGAGCATTTTTTTCTTTTCAGTCTCACAACTGGGATATCCAACATGAAGCAATTTCTTATTGAGCTGGGGTCTTGAAAACCCCCAAGGATCCTGGAAAACCCTTGAAAAGCCTTGGGAACCGTTGATTTGTGTCTTTGTTACGGCAGGATGAAGCTGATAGTCAAAGCATCCAAATTTTACAATAAAGACAAAATACAAGACTCAAAACAGTCAAAAAAAATTCTAGAATACATGGTGTATAGTGCATCTTTATCTGTTTTATATGTTCCTGTGTGTATTTATGCATTATTTTTTAATATATCAAGCATGCATTGGAGACTTGGTGTCAAGAATGCAGTGGTCAAAAAAATTGCAGCAGCCCAGTTGCTACAACAGTATTTTACAATGACAACCGCAACCAGGAGGACTGAGCACCTTCACAGATACATCTAGATTAGAAATGTATTTGTATGAGATATTTTTGTGTATTTGTTGCATGTGTTCTTTCCAGGTATATGTTAATATAAAGCATCCTGTAGATGTTTGGTGCATGTTGTGTACATTTGTACCTCACAGAACCTGCAGTACATTTTTATTTCCTAAACAAAATTGAGACTGAAAGACTAACAACACTGAATGAAGAAATCGGATTCATATGAAACTACGGATGGGATGCAGCCCTAGGATAAGGAATTGGGACAAAGCCATGATCAGTTATCATATCAGGGTGTGGTCCTGGTCAGTGATTCTGTGATTACTTTAGGTCAAGGCGCTTGTAAGGGTTCATTGACTGGAATGGTGCGGGGCCTTTGTTAATGATGGTCTTCCACTGCAACTTATATAGCGGGTTCTTTCCTCCAGAGACTCAAAATGCATTAGAGAAAGAGCTGACACACGCACGCGCGCACACACGCACACACGCACGCGCATACATACACAAGCACACACACAAATAGAGCTGCAGGCTCACAGCATCTTTGAACTCAGAGTGTCGTTGGATACTGAATAAATTAACATTAATACCTGGTATGTGTGTGAGTGTGCATTTGCTGGCTCTTGATGGGTTTTGTATTCGTGTGTGCGTGTGTGTGTGTGTGTGTGTGTGTGTGTGTGTGTGTGGTGTGTGTGTGTGTGTGTGTGTGTGTGTGTGCGCATGTGTGTATTCTGACAAGCAAAACCTTCCAATCTTATAACAGCATTCCTCAGTTCATGGTAAAAGTATATGTGTGTGTTTGGTCTATAAATAGGGTATTACTTCGAATCTGAAGTATGTTTCAAAAATCCCCACCCCTGTCACAGTCAAAGACACACACACACACACACACACACACACACACACACACACACACACACACACACACACACGCACACACAAACACACACACACACACACACACACACACACACAACAACAACAATCAGAAAATAAAAATAAAATCAGAATAAATACTGCTGTTAAAATATTGCTGGGACAGTGAAAGAAAATGAAAATAAGAGTCAAAACAGCAAAACTGTCAAGAAACTAAGTAAAAACATGAAAAATCTAGGAAATCTTGAAATTTGAGAGAAACAAAAATGAGATGACATCAACTAAAAGACACGCAAATAAATAGATGAATAAATAAAAACACTGACAATTGTCTCCTTGATGATCGGTTCATATATTAACAAAACATTTTAGAAACAGAGAAAATAGAAACAGAGAAAATTGTTTTCCCACTACTTATTTGAATAGCAAAAGGAGGCATCGGCAGCACAGACTAAGCCAAAGTCTTCACACTGAGTGAGTCAGTCTCATCCAACAGAACTCCAGCAGTGTCACTTTAAGGCTGATCATACTTCTGCTGAAAGAGTATGCAGGTCCCTTTTTTTTCCCAAACTAATTGGAATAAATAATGTGTGAAGGAGCACCATCTGGACTTTAAATTTAGAGGCCATTTCAGGAAACTATCAGGATGAAGATGCAACATCAATATTTTTTCTGAACATTTGTGTGTCTTCAGGGGAAATGGAGCCATTTCTCACCCAATGTTGGGTCAGAGAGATTGCAATATTAACTTTCTCAGGAAATGGCATTCATGATATAAGAAGGGCCAGACACATGTTGTTTCTATATGATGATATTTAAAATATGACAATGGTTCCAACTGATAATCAGGTTATTTAGCAAAAAAATGTTGATATATTTCTATTTTCTTTGGAATTCTAGTTAATTTTTACAGGAATTGGTGTCTATTTCAGTCATTTAAAAAAAATATCTGGTTAAATTGTTAAGAAAGTCACTTGCAAGTAATATCGATGAAAAAAAATGGTAATGCATTCCAAAAACGAAAAAAGAAAAAAATAATTAATGTACATGTGAACTGCGCCTATGAAGGTGGAGATAGCTTTTTAGTTGCAGCTGGGAATGTGCATTTCAATGGGAAATAATAGTCTAAAATCTTCCATTTAGCGCGGACATGAGCTTCATCACATGACCTGATCTTCTCCGGCTCAAACGACAGCAACGGAGGCTTCTCGGTGAGAAGAAAAAAAAATTGCTAAGTTCAGCTCAAACCCTCCCGCTCATGATGATCCTCATCGTCATCACCATCGCAGCAAAAACTCCCGTTATTTCGCCCTTCCAACTCACCGCTGCGCAGCATGCGTGCACAAAGGTTCGCCGCGGAACAACAGCATGGGCGGCCCGAAAACAAATCAAACCTCTTACCGTGAATATAAGGAGGGTCTCCGGTGGAGGAGGAAAAAAGAGGAGCGGTGATTAATTCTGAGCAGGATCCTGCTCCGTCGCAAAGGAAAAATGAGGAAGGGGGCAGTAGATGAAGACGAAGGAGGAGGAGGAGAGAGAGGTAGCCTCAGGAGGGGAGAATCCAACGCAACGACCATCAGCGACAATCACGGGAGAGAGGATGGGAGTCGGGGACTGGGGAATTGGGGGCTGGAGGGGGGGGTTCTACATCGAAAGACGTTGGTGATGGTTCCGGAGACGAGCTGTCAGTCAGGCAGCCAAGAATTCAACGGGATGTATTTCATATTACATAGATGTGTAAAGTTTCGTTGGTTACGACGGTGAAAAAAGCTGGTTGGTCCAAAATAGACGCTATGACGTCAGCGAGACGTTCAACTGACGTCACATTCCAAATTGAGTTTGACTTTAAAAGTAAAAAGAAAATGGCGGATAGTGTATGTTTATCCATAACCGATTGTCCGAGAAGTTTCCTTTCTGTTGGAATTCACCAAATCAAGAATGATTAGGGTCACATGACATTTTGGGAGCGACTGACTTGCATCCCAGCTTTCAATGGTTTATCTCCTGGTTTATTTAATTTGACTTTTATATCAATTTCAGGGCGCTTGTTGCCAATATTTTGTTTGGTCTCTTGGTTTTACCTTTATTAGCTGGTTATTGTGTCATCATTATTAGATGCTTGGTACTTTTAAGACCTTGACCAAACGGAGAGAATTAGATCCCTCCTAAATACCTCATGGCACTTTCCTATGATTCTTATAAGGTGTAGAAAAAGAAAAAGTCACAATAAGTGCTAATCTGAAAATGTGATTTAGTTATTTTGATTCATATTTTGCTATTGATATTCATAATAGCTTTTAATATGGTTTCATGTTATTGACAAGAATTAAATAGCAGATCTGAGATCAGTTTATCCTCTTTGGGCACAGACTGCAATTTTTATTTATCCTCTGCTGACAAGTATAGTCGCTACAAATTAATCAGGCTTCTAACCATCTGCACAAATGAACAATTATTAAATAAAATATTTTCACTCGGTACTCTTCATCACAGTCTTGTCAAAGTGTTGAATCTGAAACCCACAATATTTAACTGTCCCACAATCTTCCAAAAAATTGGTTCCTAACATTTCCTCCCCTATTCCTTCTGTCTTGCTGTTGAAGGGGTCGTTACACCGGAAGAGATCAATGCCCCTCCCTCCCCAAACAGAATGCGCAAAAGAGCAAAAGAAATAAATAAATCATTGGATTCTTAGGCTTACCAGACCTCACCCCTCTCCATCTTAGTGTTTGTGTGTGTGTGTGTGTGTGTGTGTGTGTGTGTGTGTGTGTGTGTGTGTGTGTGTGTGTGTGTGTGTGTGTGTGTGTGTGTGTGTACGCGTAAATGTATATGTTCATGGGGCTGCAACTCTTGTTTCCTGTCGCACACTGCTCTCTATTGGTAGAAGAGAAGGAATCACATCCAAACAAAGTCATGTCCCAGCTCCTTTTGATTTCATTTATTTGTTTTTTTAAATTAATTATAAATAAAATAAAATAATAGAACAGCAAACAGACTTTTGCTTAATTTCTGGACCACTGTCTTTGATTTGCATCATTACAGGTAGGGAGAACGATTAAACACACACACACGCACACACACACACACACACACACACACACACACACACACACACACACACACACACACACACACACACACACTCCTAATTATTTTTTATTTGGGGGCCATGTAGTCAGCTTTTTTAATTCATTAAAAATTCCCAAATCTTCTGGAGTTGTCACCTTACGGTGATGGATGGCTTTACCCTGAATGCGTACCCATGACCGTAGGAGCTGTGTTGTCTGGGCCATATACCGCTGGTAAGGTCTACCAAGGCAAAGACGTATTCAGCAAACCACCTTGAACCAGGCACAGGAGGATGGTTTAGTAGCAAACCTCTGTTGGCCAGGGCCTGACCAAGAGGGCTTAGTCTGTCACACCTGGAAAAAAATATTTTGGAGACAATGGCTTGTGGCCTCACCGCCTGCAGGAAAGACATCATGACAGTGGTGGAGACTCACGATTTGCCAGCTCTTGCCATCATTGACAGTGTTCTGAAACAGGAAATCTCCACTCTCCACGCTGTGGCAGCCTGGGCAAGAGCTGGAGTGTTACCAGCTAGAATTACTTCTCTTTTGTTACTTCCCAGTGGATTTGGAACCAAACTCCTGGAGAGTAGTTGCACTCTTAGTTCTTTTCTGGAGGTGCTCAGTGTGAAAGGCGCTGGGTGGGTGCAGGGATACTCACAAATTTTCCCCATTCTACAGGAGGGGAAGTCACCTTCTTGTGATTCCAATAGTTGATTGTGTTTCTGTACCAAACAATCCATTGAGGTATTAAGTCTTCTTGTAGTCACTAAAAGGTGTGTTGTTGGATCACCACCTCTTGACCTCATTGTTGTGCAGACAGACTTCAACACACATGTGGGAAACAACAGAGAAACCTGTGGAATGATGGGTGGGAGTGGGTGGTGGCCTTTCCAGTCTAGATCCAAATGGTATTTTGTCATTGAACTTCCTTGGAAGACACAGTCTGGCCATGTTTGACGATAAGACCATCTATGAGAATATATGATAACAAAAGAAAATATACAACCTCTCCCATTTGGGTAGGAAAGTCCTGCTCTCCTAATTTTGCTTTATGTTTTCTTGACTCTGGACCTGCGATCCACCAAATAGTCCCTGCAAGCGGTTACGCTAATGCTGCGGGGGATTGTGG
>NC_141291.1:0-2500 GCF_037954325.1 Fistularia commersonii
TAACCCTAACCCTAACCCTAACCCTAACCCTAACCCTAACCCTAACCCTAACCCTAACCCTAACCCTAACCCTAACCCTAACCCTAACCCTAACCCTAACCCTAACCCTAACCCTAACCCTAACCCTAACCCTAACCCTAACCCTAACCCTAACCCTAACCCTAACCCTAACCCTAACCCTAACCCTAACCCTAACCCTAACCCTAACCCTAACCCTAACCCTAACCCTAACCCTAACCCTAACCCTAACCCTAACCCTAACCCTAACCCTAACCCTAACCCTAACCCTAACCCTAACCCTAACCCTAACCCTAACCCTAACCCTAACCCTAACCCTAACCCTAACCCTAACCCTAACCCTAACCCTAACCCTAACCCTAACCCTAACCCTAACCCTAACCCTAACCCTAACCCTAACCCTAACCCTAACCCTAACCCTAACCCTAACCCTAACCCTAACCCTAACCCTAACCCTAACCCTAACCCTAACCCTAACCCTAACCCTAACCCTAACCCTAACCCTAACCCTAACCCTAACCCTAACCCTAACCCTAACCCTAACCCTAACCCTAACCCTAACCCTAACCCTAACCCTAACCCTAACCCTAACCCTAACCCTAACCCTAACCCTAACCCTAACCCTAACCCTAACCCTAACCCTAACCCTAACCCTAACCCTAACCCTAACCCTAACCCTAACCCTAACCCTAACCCTAACCCTAACCCTAACCCTAACCCTAACCCTAACCCTAACCCTAACCCTAACCCTAACCCTAACCCTAACCCTAACCCTAACCCTAACCCTAACCCTAACCCTAACCCTAACCCTAACCCTAACCCTAACCCTAACCCTAACCCTAACCCTAACCCTAACCCTAACCCTAACCCTAACCCTAACCCTAACCCTAACCCTAACCCTAACCCTAACCCTAACCCTAACCCTAACCCTAACCCTAACCCTAACCCTAACCCTAACCCTAACCCTAACCCTAACCCTAACCCTAACCCTAACCCTAACCCTAACCCTAACCCTAACCCTAACCCTAACCCTAACCCTAACCCTAACCCTAACCCTAACCCTAACCCTAACCCTAACCCTAACCCTAACCCTAACCCTAACCCTAACCCTAACCCTAACCCTAACCCTAACCCTAACCCTAACCCTAACCCTAACCCTAACCCTAACCCTAACCCTAACCCTAACCCTAACCCTAACCCTAACCCTAACCCTAACCCTAACCCTAACCCTAACCCTAACCCTAACCCTAACCCTAACCCTAACCCTAACCCTAACCCTAACCCTAACCCTAACCCTAACCCTAACCCTAACCCTAACCCTAACCCTAACCCTAACCCTAACCCTAACCCTAACCCTAACCCTAACCCTAACCCTAACCCTAACCCTAACCCTAACCCTAACCCTAACCCTAACCCTAACCCTAACCCTAACCCTAACCCTAACCCTAACCCTAACCCTAACCCTAACCCTAACCCTAACCCTAACCCTAACCCTAACCCTAACCCTAACCCTAACCCTAACCCTAACCCTAACCCTAACCCTAACCCTAACCCTAACCCTAACCCTAACCCTAACCCTAACCCTAACCCTAACCCTAACCCTAACCCTAACCCTAACCCTAACCCTAACCCTAACCCTAACCCTAACCCTAACCCTAACCCTAACCCTAACCCTAACCCTAACCCTAACCCTAACCCTAACCCTAACCCTAACCCTAACCCTAACCCTAACCCTAACCCTAACCCTAACCCTAACCCTAACCCTAACCCTAACCCTAACCCTAACCCTAACCCTAACCCTAACCCTAACCCTAACCCTAACCCTAACCCTAACCCTAACCCTAACCCTAACCCTAACCCTAACCCTAACCCTAACCCTAACCCTAACCCTAACCCTAACCCTAACCCTAACCCTAACCCTAACCCTAACCCTAACCCTAACCCTAACCCTAACCCTAACCCTAACCCTAACCCTAACCCTAACCTCCTAACCCTAACCCTAACCCTAACCCTAACCCTAACCCTAACCCTAACCCTAACCCTAACCCTAACCCTAACCCTAACCCTAACCCTAACCCTAACCCTAACCCTAACCCTAACCCTAACCCTAACCCTAACCCTAACCCTAACCCTAACCCTAACCCTAACCCTAACCCTAACCCTAACCCTAACCCTAACCCTAACCCTAACCCTAACCCTAACCCTAACCCTAACCCTAACCCTAACCCTAACCCTAACCCTAACCCTAACCCTAACCCTAACCCTAACCCTAACCCTAACCCTAACCCTAACCCTAACCCTAACCCTAACCCTAACCCTAACCCTAACCCTAACCCTAACCCTAACCCTAACCCTAACCCTAACCCTAACCCTAACCCTAACCCTAACCCTAACCCTAACCCTAACCCTAACCCTAACCCTAACCCTAACCCTAACCCTAACCCTAACCCTAACCCTAACCCTAACCCTAACCCTAACCCTA